>NW_026555188.1:0-2560 GCF_021234165.1 Pteronotus mesoamericanus | reverse complement strand
ATTAGGCAAAATCAAGGAGGAAGCATAAGCCTCCTGCTGAGCCAGGAAGCCACACTTCACTCTCCCCAGGGGTCGCAGCATTGCCCCTCCCAGGGGGTTCCCACCTTCCCCTCCCCATGGAGGGAGCAGCCAGACCCCCACCCCCAAGTTGTCCTGACACCAGCTGAGGCTAAGCACACGGGCGCTGGACACCCAGTGCAAACCTGCGGAAGCTTGAGGAGACAATTGCTTCTTTTGAACAAGCACCAGACCTTCCTAAGCCCGAGATGATATAATGCCAGGAAACCAAGAGTCCCCCTACCCGTCCTGTCTTTCTGTCTGTCTCTCTCTCCCAGGAACACGCACTTGCCCGTTTGTTCACTCTTTCTCTTTGTAGCAACAAAGAGGGTCTAGCGGCCAAGAAGGGCCCGGGACAGATGGCGTGGCTCCAAAGACTAAGCCTTAAGAGGAAACAGAAACTCTGGATACTGGCCTTTGTGTTGGCCTGGAAAAGCCACAGCTGAACATTTTTCATGGCAGGACAGAGGGAGATGTGACACAGGGACAGCCTCTATTTCCACTCAGGTAAACCTTGCCACACCTCAGTGTCCCATGCGTGCGTCTGAGAAATGCTTTTCTCGTGATCCCCTGGAACAATCCTGGAGCACAAAGGCCCACCGGGTCATCTGGGGTCACACATGCTGCCCTGAGGCCTTCCGCACCCCGCTCAGCGCTGTGGGACTATTCGGCTCTGGAAACAAAGCCAGTCTGGGTATTGGGAGAACACAGCCTCACCAGAGATATTTTCATTGACACTACAAAGAAAGAACTGAGAGAATGAAGTGTTTTGTTTTCAAAGCACGAGTGACAACAGAGAGAAACACTTTGCCCCCCCGCACGCTCAGGAGGTTTTCCCTCACAGTCCAAGCATGAGGACCAGTGTCTCCTGTCCCTCTGACATCCTCTGCATCCGCTGAAAGTGGTTCTCCAGGCAAACCCACCGCGGGGGCTGGTTCTCTGTCAGACACCTCAGGGCCTAGAGCCTGGCGCTAAAGAAGAACAGTGCTGGAGAGTCCGTTCCCTGGCACCAGGACAAAACTTCAGCAGAAAGGAGGTATTTGGTGCCGATTAGCTCTGGGAACAATTGCGCCGCATCAGAAGTGCAGGTCCTGTGGGGGCGGGACATTTGTGCACTGTCCTCCCGCAGGCACAGCGTCCTCAGCCGTCGGGGCTTCGGGTCTCAGGGAACGCGGGACAGGGGCGAGCACACAGCCCCTTCTTCCTGCCCTGACACCCCCGCCAGGCCCCACAGTGCCCTGTGGCCCCGGGTGCCTCCCTGGGGTGACCCAGAGGGAGGGGTTACAGTTATTTTGGACAGAGTCTAAGGCCTGGCACATCTCTGAGTACAATGTGTGTGTGGCTGAGTTGGTCCCGATGTTCTGAGGGAACAGGTCTTCTCGGGCACAAGAAAAAACGTGACGTGCCTTAGAAGATGTTGGCATGCAGGGCCTCAGTCACACTGAAGGAGGAAATATACATCAATCAATAACCCCTATGTGCAAGTAGTAAACAGACACGTCATCTTGAGAACGATCAGTAACTGCATTGTCATGTTGATGAGATCGTGGGTGGTGCAGAGTGAGCAACTATGGCTTGGGGCGGAGAGTGGGAATTAGATCGTGAAGGAACGTTATGCGGATTCATTCCTGTTCACCATCCATCCTGGAGAACAAGCCCTCGGGAGTGGAAACCACAGGCAAGGACTTGTCACTTTTCTCGGAAACCCTCGCGAGGATATGGAGTTGAGACCTGAGGAGCCAGAGGGAGAGAGGACAGGGGGAGGGAGGCCGCCAGGGAGGACGGCGGGGGGAGGAAGGCGCGCGGGGCCTGGTCACTGAGCATTGCTCGTGGTTGTGACTTTGTGTAGGTTTGTTGAGAGAAGGAGATAACAGTGTCTATGACCAGCGTCAATGATAACATATCAGATATGATGTATCATTAGCAAAACGATATTCACACATTACAGCCTTAGTGTGTGGGTGACACTGAATGTCTTGGTCCTCATTTGTACTTGCGGACACAATATCGTGAGATAACACAGAAAGCATATTGGTCCCAATTCCTGGTTCTTCACACAGAAATCCGGGAACCCTTGAAATTTCCTGGGTGACAGACGTGACTTTTATTCTAATGAGGTGACTCTGGGTGGGCCCCTGGGTGAGGACTGGTCACCAAAGAAAAAATGGCTTGATTAACAAGCTTAGAAATTTCACCCTGCACCTCTATTGTCGAGGGGCGAGAAGGGCTCAGGCGGAGTCAATTAATTAATTGAAACCACAGGATGGACCATGGGAGCCTTTGAATTATACTCAAAGCGCTCTCCCTCACTACTTTCCTCCTTTCAGGGACTTTTCTGACTGCAGAGGAGGCTACCTTACAGAGGCCTCCACAGAAGCTTCTCGCTTCAGTGAGACTCAGAGCCATTACCTCTGCCCAGGGGTTTTTGTCTCACTTCCCTGTCTCCTGAGCCACTGTGAGAAACTGTAGCTGCTCCCACTGCCATGAGCTGTAGCACAGAAAT